>NC_060276.1:74140485-74180747 GCF_021613505.1 Equus quagga
CAAAGAGCAGAATTCCTGGCAAGGCAGTAGCCTGCCAGCCGCTGACAGGCACACAGACTCCAGCTGTGCCTCAGACGGTGCAAGGGGCACCCAGAGATTCCGTGGGCATGCTTGGGGGTCGGGTGGAGCTCCAGCACCCAGCTCCGTGGCCCAGGGGGAAACTCCAGGGTCCCACACCACTGGCAGGGAAAGCCTCTGCTCGCCATTAGCAGAGAGGCACCACCCAGCATTCAGAATGGTGGGAAGCTCCCAAAGAGCAGAATTCCCTGCAAGGCAGCAGCCCGCCAGCTGCTGCCAGGCTCACGGACTCCAGCTGTGCCCCAGATGGTGCAAGAGGCACCCAGAGATACTGTGGATGTGCTTGGGGGCTGGGTGGAGCTCCAGCGCCTGGCTCTGCAGCCCAGGGGGAAACACCAGGGTCCCACACCACCGGCAGGGAATGCCTCTGCTCCCCATTAGCAGAGAGTCCCCGCCCAGCATTCAGAATGCTGGGAGGCTCCCAAAGAGCAGGATACTGGGAAGGGCAGCAGCCTGCCAGCTGCCACCAGCCTCATGGACTCCAGCTGTGTACCAGATGGGGCAAGGGGCTCCCAGAGATTCCGTGGGAGTGGTCTGGGGCTGGGTGGAGCTCCAGCGGACTGGCTCCGTGGCCCAGGGTGGAACTCCAGGTTCCCATGGCAGCCTCAGCAAAAGCATCTGCACAGCACTAGTGGAGAGGCCCTGACTAGCAATCACAAGGCTGGAAGGCCCTGGGGCAAAAGTAGCACAGCTAGGTGAGCTAACCACAGACTGCAGAAGATACCCATGGCTCTGCTGGGACCTACAGTGGAAAAGTGAGATCTTGGGGGCTCTGACAGTGACAGAGCTGCGATTATAGGTGGTCCTGCTCCTGGCTGCAGGGAAAGCCCATTACACCACTGCAGACCCCAAGGAGGGAGCACGTCTAGGTGGTCTGCAACAGTAGGCACCAGCAGCCTGAAGCCCCCTTGCGATTGCCCCCACAACTGATGAGGGACCCCACAGGACCACTGTGACTATGAGGAGGGGTCGAGGTCCAGTCAGTAACAGCTGAAAGGGTTCATGGTCAGTGCAGTTTTAACAGCTGCTCCCCCCCTAGACCAGTTGAAACAAGTGGAAGCAGTAACTAAACTCTATCTCTAGGCAGAGGCACAAATCCACATCACCAAGCAGTATGAAAAAATATGTTAAATCTCCAGAACAGAAGGAAAATGACAAATACCCAGAAAACAATCCTAAAGACAATGAAATCTATAACCTAAATGACAATGAATTCAAAACAGCCATTATTAAAAAACTCAAAGAGTTAAAAGAGAATTCAGATAGACAACTCAACGAGTTCAGGAGCTATGTCACAAAAGAGGTTGATACTATAAAGAAGAACCAATTAGAAATATTGGAGATAAAGAACACAATGGAGGAGATTAAGAAAAATCTGGACTCTCTGAACAGTAGGGTCGATAATATGGTGGACAGAATTTGCAATTTGGAGGATAGGAATATAGAAATGCTGCAGACAAAGGAGCAGAGAGAACTAAGACAAAAAAGAAATGAAGAAACTCTCCAAGAATTATCCCACTCGATTAGGAGATGCAACATAAAGATTATCGGTATACCAGAGGGAGAAGAGAAGGAGAAGGGGGCAAAAGGCCAGTTCAAAGAAATAATGGCTGAGAACTTTCCAAACTTGGGGAGAGAGATGGAACTCCATGTGACAGAAGCCAATAGATCTCCAAACTTTATCAATGTAAGAAGACCAACCCCAAGGCATATAGTAGTGAAGCTAGCAAAAGTCAATGACAAAGAGAAAATACTAAGGACAGCTAGGCAGGAGAAAATAACCTACCAGGGAACCCCCATAAGGTTATCAGCAGATTTCTCAGGAGATATCTTACAGGCTAGAAGAGAATGGAATGATATATTCAAAACTCTGAAGGACAAAAACCTGCAGCCAAGAATACTCTACCCAGCGAAAATATCCTTCAAATACGATGGAGAAATAAAAACTTTCCCAGATAAACAAAAGTTAAGGGAGTTCATTGCCACAAGATCTCCTCTTCTAGAAATGCTCAGGAAGAACCTCATACCTGAAAAATCAAAAAACAGAAAGGGCTTACAAAAACCAGAGCAAAGGAGATAAGCAGAAGGACAATAACAGAAAGTAGCAGCTCTCCATCAGAACAGGTTAGCAATAGTTAAATAAAACATTAAAGATAAATGGAAGGGAAACACCAAGAATAAATATAACCTTGTCATTTAAACCACAAACTCACAACACAAGAAGGAAAAGGAAAAAAAAATCTGACAATAACAACCTAGAAGAGGAAGAGAAAATGGATGGAGCATTTTGATTTAAGGACATAAGAGGCTATCAGAAAAAGGACTATCTCATCTACGAGATGTGTTATACAAGAAAGCCAATACAGAAATTTACCTACCTGAATTAGGAATCCAAAAATCATTGGACGAGAAACAAAGGAAATGCAAAAGAACCAGAAAACAAGCAATAAAATGGCAGCAGTAGGCCCCCACGTTTCAATAATCACTCTAAATGTAAATGTATTGAACTCTCCAATCAAAAGACACAGAGTGGCAGGACAGATCAAAGAACAAGATCCAACAATATGCTGCCTCCAGGAAACACACCTCAGCCCCAAAGACAAAGACTCAGAGTGAAGGGATGGAAGACAATACTCCAAGATAATAATGAACAAAAGAAAGCAGGTGTTGCCATACTTATATCAGACAAAGTAGACTGCAAAGCAAAACAGATAAAGAAAGACAAAGAGGGGCATTACATAATGATAAAAGGGACACTCCACCAAGATGACATAACCTTATAAATATATATGCAACCAACACAGGAGCACCAAAAATGTAAAGCAACTATTAACAAAACTAAAAGGAGACATCAACAACAATATGATAATAGTAGGGGACCTAAACACCCCATTAACACCAATGGATAGATCATCCAGACAGAAAATCAACAAGGAAATTATAGAATTAAATGAAAAATTAGACCAGATGGACTTAATAGATATATATAGAACACTTCATCCAAAACCAGCACGTTACACATTCTTCTCAAGTGTGGATGGAACATTCTCAAGGATAGACCATATCTTGGGAAACAAAGCAAGCATCAATAAATTCAAGAGGGTTGAAATAATATCGAGCATCTTTTCAGATCATAATGCTATGAAACTAGAAATCAACTACAAGAATAAAGCTGGGAAAGGGGCAAAAATGTGGAGACTAAACAACATGCTACTGAACAAACAATGGATTATTGAAGAAATTAAAGAAGATATCAAATACTATCTGCAGACAAATGAAAATGAAAACACGCCATACCAACTTATCTGGGACACAGCAAAAGCAGTCCTAAGAGGGAAATTCATTGCAATACAGGCTCACCTCAATAAGCAAGAAAAATCTTACATAAACAACTTCAAACGACACCTAACAGAATTAGAAAAATAAGAACAAACAAAGCCCAAAGTCAGTAGAAGGAGGGAAATAATAAAAATTATAGCAGAAATAAATGATATTGAAACAAAAAAGACAGTAGAAAGATAAATGAAACAAAGAATTGGTTCTTCAAAAAAAGCAACAAAATCGAAAAACAAATAAAACAGATCAAAATGGGAAAGGAGGAAGTAAAACTCTTGCTGTTTGTGGAAAATATGATTCTGCATATAGAAAACCCTAAAGAACACACTGGAAAACTATTACAAGTAATCAACACCTACAGTAAAGTTGTAGGGTACAAAATCAACTTACAAAAATCAGTTGCATTCCTATACACTAATAACAACCCACCAGAAAGAAAAGTCAAGAATACAATCCCATTTACAATCACCACAAAAAGAATAAAATATCTAGGAATAATTTTAACCAAGAGGTGAAAAACCCATACACTGAAAACTATAAGACATTATTGAAAGAAATTGAAGAGATAAAGAAATGGAAAGATATTACATGTTCATGGATTGGAAGAATAAACATATTTAAAATGTCCATATTACATAAGAAATATACAGTTTCCATGTAATCCCAGTCTGAATCCTAATGACATTCTTCATAGAAATAGAACAAAGAATCCTAAAATTTATATGCACCCAAAGCAATCCTGAGAAAAAATAACAGAGTTGGAGTAATCACAATCCCTGACTTAAAAATACACTACAAAGCTATAGCAATCAAAACAACATGGTACTGGCAGAAAAACAGACACATAGATCAATGGAACAGAATTGAAAACGCAGAAGCAAAACCACACATCTATGGATACCTAACCTTTGACAAAGGAGCCAAGAACATACAACGGAGAAAGGAAAGTCTATTTAATAAATGGTGTTGGGAAAACTGGACAGCCACATGCAAAAGAATGAAAATAGACCATTATTTGACATAATACACAAAAATTAACTCAAAATGGACTAAAGACGTGAAGGCAAGACGTGAAACCATAAAAATCCTAGAAGAAAGTATAGGCAGTACACTCTTTGATGTCAGTGTCAGCAGTATCTTTCCAAATACCATGTGTACTTAAGCAAGGGAAACAAAAAATAAGCAAATGGGACTACATCAGACTAAAATGCCTCTGCAAGGCAAAGGAAACCAGGAACAAAGCAAAAAGACAACTTATCAAGTGGGAGAAAATAATTGCAAATCATATATCCAATAAGGGGTTAACTTCTAAAATAGATAAAGAACTCATACAACTCAACAACAAGAAAACAACCCAATCAAAAAATTGGCAGAGGGTGAAAACAGACATTTTTCCAAAGAAGATATACAGATGGCCAATAGGCACATGTAAAGATGTTCAACATCAGTAATTATTAGGGAAATGCAAAGCAAAAGTACAATGAGATATCACCTCACACTTGTCAGAACAGCTAAGAGATGGAAACAAGCAAATATCCGTCAACTGATGAATGGATAAACAAAAAGTGCTATAGCCATACAGTGGAATATTATTCAGCAGTGAAAAGGAATGAAGTAATGATATATGCTATAGCATGAATGAATGTTGAAAATGTTATACTAAGTGAAAGAAGCCAGACACAAAAGGTCACATATTGTATGAGTCCATTTATATGAACTGTCCATGGGGAAATCTATATAGAGAGAAGACAGAAAGTAGTGGTTGTTGCATGTTGTTGGGAGGGAAGAATGGAGATTATCTCCTTCATATATTGGGGCTTTCCTTTTGGGATGTTAGAAATGTTTGTCATTAGATAGACGTGATGTTTGGATAATGTTGTGAATGTCGTAAATGCCACTAATCTGTATGTGTTAAAATGATTAATGCCATGTGGAGTTTACCTCAATTAAAAAAATGTCATTTCTGTTATGATTTTATTAATAATGTTTTTATAGTGATAAATAATAGCAACATTAAAGTTATTTCCTAATATCTAAAATTAGATTAAGCAAAATAGTATGTGCAAACAAACAAATTTTTAAATTATTTTATTGAGGTCATACTGGCTTATAACATTGTGTAGATTTCAGGTGTACCTTATTATACATCGGTTTCTGTATAGACCATATTGTGTTAACCACCAAAAACCTATTTTTTATCTGTCATCATCCATATGTGCCCCTGTACCCCTTTCACACTCCCCCAACCCCTTCCCCTATGGTAACAACTAATCTGTTCTCCTTATTTTCCATATATGAGTGAAATCATACTGTGTTTTCCTTTCTCTGTCTGGCTTATTTTGCTTAGTGTAATACCCCAAAGGTCCATCCATGTTGTTGCAAATGGCAAGATGTCATCATTTTTTTTGAATGTTTGGTAAAATTCACTAGTGAAGCCATCTGTGTCTTGGTTCTTTCCTTGAGGGGAGTTTTGTTTTGTTTTTATTTTTTTTTTACTACTGATTCAATTTCTACTTGTTATAGGTCTGTTCAGATGTTCTATTTATTCATGAGTCAGTTTTGGCAGTTGATATGTTTCTAGTAATTGGTGCATGTTATGTAGGTTATCTAATCCATTGATTCATAGTATTCTCTTATAATCATTTTTATATCTGTAAGGGTTGTAGTAATATCCCCACATTGGGGATTTTAATGTACCTTCCCTTTTTTCTTTGTAAGTTGAGCTAAATGTTTGTCAATTTTATCGATCTTTTCAAATAACCTACTTTTTAGTTTCCTTGATTTCTCTTTTGTTTTTTATCCTAGATTTCATTTATTTCTGTTCTAATCTTTACCATTTCCTTCCTTCTCTAAGATTTGGGTTTAGCTTCTTTGTGCATCTCTAGTCCCATAACATGTAAAGTTAGGTCATTGATTTAGGATCCTTCCACTTCTTTTTTTATTTTTGTGAGGAATATTGTTCCTGAGCTAAAATCTATTGCCAGTCTTCCTCTTTTTGCTTGAGGAAGATTGTTGCTGAGCTAACAGCTGTGCCAATCTTCCTCTATTTTATGTGAGATGCTGCCACAGCATGGCTTGATGAGCAGTGCTAAGTCTGCACCCAGGATCCAAATCTGTGAACCCTGGGACATGGAAGCAGAGCATGTGAACTTAACCACTATACCACTGGGCCAGCCTCTTCTTCTTCCTTTTGACTTTAAATATTTACAGCTATAAAGTTCACTCTGAGTACTACCTTCATTATAGCCCATAAGTTTTATGTTGTATTTTCACTTTCATTGATCTCAAAGAATTCCCTAATTTCCCTGTGAATTCTTCTTTGACACATTTGTTGCTCAAGAGTGTGTTGTTTCATTTCCACAATTTACTAGTTTTCCTTCTGCTGTTGATTTTAATTAGAAATTTTTCCATTACTACTATCTTTTACAATTAGTTGATTTTTTATCATTTACTGTTTTGATACCCTGGATGACTTTTTTCTAGATATTTTTAGTTCTTTTCCTTTCTGTTTACCCTGGGGATTACAATTAACATATTATATTTATAACAATCAAGTTTGAATTGATATGAATTAGTATAGAAATACTCTACTTACTCCTTTAGAGCTCCATTTCGATTCATGTTATTATTGTCACAAATTACATCTTTACATATTGTGACCATAAAGATGAATTTATAACTATTGTTATCTACTATTGAGCCCCTCTAATAAATTTTTCCTTTCAAGTTACTGTAATTTTTAGCTCCACAATTTCTCTGTATTGATATTCTCATTTTGTTTATACATTTTCCTAGTTTCCTTTCATTCTTTGTCCACAGTTTCCTTTAGCTGTTTTAGCATATTTTTAAGACAGATGATTTAAAGTCTTTATCTATAAGTTCAATGTGTGGGCTTCCTCAAAGATGGTTTCTATTGATCTCTTTTATTGCACTATGAATGGGTATACTTCCTTGATTTTTTGCATGGCTTGTAATTTTTGTTGAAAACTGAGCTTTTTTATTATCATAATGTGGTAATTCTGGACATCATATTCTCTCCCCTCCCTGGAGTGCGTTGCTGCCATTTGTTGTGGGTTGTAATCGTTTGCATGCTTGGTGAGTTTTCAAAATTTTTTTCTAAAGTCTGTATTTTTTGTTGTGTATAGCCACTGTAGACTGTGTTCCCTTAGATCTAGTGGTCAGCTAGTGTTCTGACAACATTTCCTAAAATGCTCAAGGAAAAAAAAAGGAAAAGAGAAAGATTAAAAATTAGCTCAGTCTTTGCAGATTGGCTTTGCTGAGGCACACTTTCAACACTTAGCTTGGCCACTTTCAATTATGTCTTATTCTTTATTTCCTGCTTGTGCAAAGCCTGAACGGTAGCCAGAAGTAAAGACTTATGGTCTTCTTAGGTATTTTCTAAGCATGCCTCCAGCTCTGCAGATGCATGTAGCCTCCTAGATTCCCTGGTATAAACAACAGCTTTGAAATTCCATTATCCCTTGAGCATCTCCTTTCATAATCTCTTCTTTCCCAGGATTTTCAGTCTGTATATTACTTGTCTCAACCATTGTCCCTTGCAGCCAGGTTGCTTCAACTAATACTTGTGCATTTAAATACTTTCAGTAAACACTGCCCAGGAAGCCACTCCTGCCCTGGAACTGCTCTGAGTAGAGCACAACAAAAGCATCCCATTGCCCTATCCTTTCAGGGAGCTTCTAAATAGGTCAAAACCTAAACCACAATTCCTTGAGAATAAAGTCTATAGTGCTTCTTTTGGCACTACAAATGTACATCAAAAGTGCAGGCTGCTCATGGTCACCACTAATCTGGAGTGTGGGAAATGGGAGATGGACAATTTAAAATACTACAGCACTCTTTTACTGAAATGCAAAAGCTTCTTTCTTCACCAAGCCAGCCCCTCACTGTTGTAAATTGTTTACTACATTCCAGAGTTCTGCAGAAGTTGACTCTGATTTTTTTCCAGCTCATTAGTTGCTTTTGAGGAGGGGCCAGGCTCTGGATTTCCCTAGTTTGCTATTTTCAGTTACATCTGAATTGTCAATGTTTTAATCATAGTTCAAGCCAAGAAATAAAACCTTAAAATTTGAAGTAATAATGCACACAGACTTTATTCAAAGAGTAAAATAATGAGCTTTCCTTGGAGGAAATGGAATGTTTGATTTATATCTAATTTTATATCCACTTTTATATCTTTCTTTCATCAGCCTCTAAAAGTATCAATCCATATGACAATAGTAGCTTAAGAACCAGCCCCAGAAGAGTAGTCTAGTCCAGTGTTATGCAAAACCAAACATTTATTGAGCTCTGTTTTGGACAGTGGAAAACAAATATGTAGTTCTAGCTTCTATAAAGAACTGAGCTCTCAGTGGGAAAACAACAACTATGTTTAGTTTTTGATCAACTTTATTGATACAACTTATATTTAGTAAATTGCGTCCATTTAAAGTATGCCATTTGATGCATTATGATATGTATGTACCCATGCAACCAGCATGACAATCAAGATAGAGAACATTGTCATCACCTTCAAAAGTTTCCTCACATCCCTTCACAGTTCATCCCTCTCTTGATACCTGGGTTTTGGCAACCACTGATGTGGCTTTTTGTAACTATTAATTGGTTTATGTTTTCTAGAACTTTAGAAATCAAATGAGATCACACAGTATGTATTCTTTTGATGCTGGCTTCTTTCTCTTAGGTTTTTGGGATTCATCCTTCTGGCTGCATTTATCAGTAGTTTATTCCTTTTTATTGCCAAATAATATTTCACTATATGGATATACAAAAATGTATACAAATTCATCTGTTGAAGTACATTTGGTTTCCAGTTTCTGGCTATGCCAAATAATGTTGCTATGAACATTTGTGTAAAAGTCCATGTGAACATATGTTGTCACTTCTCTTGAATAAATATGTAGGAGTGGAAAGGCTGGGCCATATGGAATGTAGATGTTTAACTTTTAAAGAAACTAACAGAGTCATCCAAAGTTACTGTAACGTTTTACATTTCCAAAAGCAGCTTATGAAATTTCCAATTGCTCCAAATCTTTGTCAACACTTGGTACTGTCAATCTTAAATTTTGGCCATTCCAGACCAACATGTTTTTACCAAACCAAAAAACCATAAAATTAATGAATAAATAAATAGAGTGCTAAAAAGCCTGCTAACCAAAATTAGTGCTAAAAGTTTACTTTATCTTTCTTTATAATCTTCAGTTCAACTCTCTACCTTTTATAGTTATTCAGACCTAGTGAGCTACATGCAAATATTGGTAAGTGAAAATTCCAGTGGCAGTTCTTTTACTGACTTGTCATATGGTCTGTAATTTTCTTTAGTTTTCTTTGTGGTCAATAAATAAGTTGGTCTTTGCAGCAATGAACCTCTCAGAATCTGAAACCTGAATTGTCATCACTCTTAAATGTTGGTGTTCTGAAGTATTCTATCCTTGATTCTCTTCTTTCCTCATTGTGCCTATCCTACTTGGATGCAGTACAGTATCATTAACTGTTTGTGTTCTGTAGCCAAACTCCCTAGGTTTGAATCTTACCTCTGCCAAAGCTATCCGTATGATATTTGACTCCATGTCTCAATTTACTCATTTGAAAATTGAGTACCTACCTGATAAGTATGCTGGTAAGGATTAATTGAGTTCATACATGAAAAGTGTTTAAACAGTACCTGGAACATGTGTTTTAAATATATCAATAGCTGTTATTATTCCCATATTATTATATGCAAAATCTCTATTTCCAGAGATATCTTTCTTTTGAGCACCAGACCTTTATTTCCATTTGCATAATACAAATGGAGTCCAAATTTTACATTCTCAAAACTGAACTCAGAAAGTCCACTTATGGCCAAGATGGAATAACAAAGACTGGATTTACCCTACTGTCTGAATCAACCAAGAAAGAAAGTATAATACACAAAACAATGATTTACAAGATGCTGGAATCAGGCAACAAACAAAACTTGATGCCTAAAAGAATGGAAACAAATGAGATGAGCCCTAAATTTGTCCAAGTTTACTGTCTTGAGAGAGTTTCCAGGTCTTGGATCAGGGAGGGAGAATGAAAGTAGAGTCTGATGGACTCTCTGAGTTGAGAAGACAGAGCTTAGAGTCCAGGGAAAACAAAGTGGTTAGAGTTCACAGGGTAGAGTAAAAGAGAGAAGAGAGCTCCACAGAGAAAGAAACCCAGTGAACTGCAGAGAGTTCCACTAGAGTATTGAAAAGAATACTTGTAGACAAATCCATGTGAGAAAACTACATGAGGCAGGGGAAAGAACCACCTAAAATGAAGTGCCTAATACACATGCAAGGCCAAGAATAATGCCTGTTACCACCAGCCAGACAGGAAAACTTCATAATCCCTGAAGTATTGGGTAGAGTGCTCTGAGTGGTCTTATCTTAGCTGTAAGAAATAAGTATCCATTGACTGATTACCACTGTAGTCCCATCTTTAAAAAGTCTCAAAAGCAAGTCCCAAAAGGATTAAACTATTTCCAAGTAACTTAACTGTGTCCTATAACAAAGCTAAAGAATATTTCTAGGCATACAAAAATATCCAGCAACCAACAATGTAAAATTCACAAGATTTGACACCCCACAAAAAGTTAACAGACATAGAAAGAAGCAGGAAAATATTACTTATAAGGAGGGCAAAAATCAATCATTAGAAACTGATTGAGAATTGACACGGATGTTATATGTTCCAGGCAAGGAACTTAAGTTCAACAAGTTAAATAGAGTTGTGGAAAGTATAGAAAAGGCCTAAGTCAAACTGCAAGAGTAAAACCATGGTGTCTGAGATTTAAAAATTTACTATTTTGGGGTCAATGGCATACTATACACTGCTGAAGAAAAGCTTAGTGAACGTGAACACATGGCAAAAGTAACTATCCAAAATGAAACAGAGAGAAAATAATTTTCATAATTAAGATAACATCAGTGATATATGGTGAAACCTTCAATGAACTTAATATATATGTTATTGGAGTCCAAAAACAGAGCAGAGAGGGAGATGAAAAAATATTTGAGGATTAAAAGGGAGCTGCTGGCCAGAGAGGTGATGTCAGCAACATGGTGGAGTGAGCTCACCTGGGACTCTCTCCCCTCCAAACTACAACCAAAATGGAATAACTGAATTTCAACTAATACAGAGATTGTCAGAGAACCAAAGAAGCCATATGACGATGGAGGGCGGAGGCTGGAGCCACCCTTGGAGGAGCTGGAATGGGGTAAGAGAGAATTTTGCTCCCTCCCCTAGAGACTGGGATCACTGCCATGGTGGAGGGCCCGTGCGTCCGCGGGATCATCCAGGACTCCCACCAGCCATGCAGTGGAAATTCGCTAATGGGGGAAAGCTTTTGCATGTAGGGACCTCATAAAGCCAGACCTCGGGAAACCAGAGAGCAAGAGCTGATCGGAATCCAGGTCGGCGCACGAGAGAAATTGCCCCTCCTCCCCCAAGCCGTGCTGAGTGCTGCCATCATGGCTGAAGGCAGAGGGCTCAGAACACATGGCTCTCGACCCCCATCTACTGGTGACAGGCTGTAACTGCAACTGAATAATACCATCATGAGAAAAAACCACTCCTCTACCATTCGGCCATTTATAAAAGCTCAAGACCAGAAGGAAAACAATAAAAACACAGAATTAAGGGGGCTGGCCCCGTGGCCGAGTGGTTAAGTTCGTGTGCTCCACTGCAGGCGGCCCAGTGTTTCGTTAGTTCGAATCCTGGGCACGGACATGGCACTGCTCATCAGACCACGCTGAGGCAGCATCCCACATGCCACAACTAGAAGAACCCACAACGAAGAATACACAACTATGTACTGGGGGGTCTTTGGGGAGAAAAAGGAAAAAATAAAAAAAAATCTTTAAAAAAAAAACACAGAATTAAGTCCTGAGGACTTGGAAATAGGTAAACGAAGTGAAAATGACTTCAGAGTAGCTATAATAAAAAAAATCAATGAAGTAAAGTGAAATACAGAGCAACAAGTCAACTAGTTCTGGAGTTACTGCACAAAAGACAATGAAAGTATAAAGAAAAATTAATCAGAAATACTAGAGATGAAGAATACAATGGACCAGATAAAACAATATGGATTCCCTGAATGCATGTGTAGACACCATAGAGGAGCAAATTAGCATAATCGAAGATAGACAGGCTGAATGGCTCCAGTCAGAGGAAGAAAGAGAACTAAGAATTAAAAAGAATGAAGAAAATCTCAGAGAAATAGCTGATTCAATGAGAAAATCCAATTTAAGAATTATTGGAATCCCTGAGGGTGTGGAAAAGAAAAGTGGAGCAGAAAGTGTGCTTAATGAAATTATAGACCAGAACTTCCCAAATCTAGGGATTGAGGGAGAAATGTGTGTGGAGGAAGCTTTCAGATCTCCTAAATTTGTCAATGTAAAAAGACCTACTGCAAGGCATATAGTAGTAAAAATGGCAAAAATGAATGACAAAGAAAGAATACTCAGGGCAGCAAGACAGAAGAAAATAACCTACAAAGGAACTCCTATCAGACTTTCAGTGGATTTCTCAACAGAAACCTTACAAGCTAGGAGAGAATGGAATGACATATTCAAAACATTACAGGATTAAAATCTTCAGCAAAGAATACTCTATTCAGCAAAAATATCCTTTGGATATGAGGGAGGGAATGAATCTTTTCCAGACAAATGAAAGCTAAGGGAATTTGTAAAAAAAAAAAAAGAGAGATCTCCACTACAAGAAATCCTCAAGAAGCTTCTCATACCTGAAAAAAGGGTCACAAACCACAGAGTAGGGAGACAAATAGATAGAATCAGAATAGGATAGCAAATATTCAACTATAACATTAGGATAAAGGGAAGGAAACCACCAAAGCAAAGATGATCTATCACTCTAACCACAAACTCATAACACGAGTTGGAATAAGAGATGAAAATAATAATTTAGGGCGGGAAGAGGAAAGGGACTAAATCAGTCTAGGCCAAGTAAGTGAGAGACCACCAGAACATGAACTATATTATACATGAGATTCTAAATACAAACTTCAGGGTAGTCACTAAACTAAAAAACAGAACAGAAAAACAAACCATAAATAAGGAAAAATCTATGAAACCCAGCATGAGAAATTGCAGAAGTCAATGGGTAGGCTAAAACACACAGGACGAGAAACAAAGGTAATGCAGGAAAATGGGATAACAAGTGACAGAATGGCAGCATTAAGCCCTCATGCATTAATAATCACCCTCAATGTAAACGGATTGAATTCTCCAATAAAAAGACACAGAGTGGCAAAATGGATTAAAGAACAAGATCCAACAATCTGTTGCCTCCAGGAAACACACCTCAGTCCCAAGGACAAACACAGGCTTAGAGTGAAGGGGTGGAAAACAGTACTCCAAGCTAATAGCAAACAAAAGAAAGCAGGTGTTGCAATACTTATATCAGACAAAATGGATTTCAAAATAAGGTGGGTAAAGAGAGACACAGACGGACAACATATAATGATCAAAGGGACACTTCATCAAGAAGAAATAATGCTGGTAAATATCTATGCACCCAACACAGGAGCACCAAAGTTTATAAAGCAAGCATTAACAGACCAAAAGGAAGATGTTAAAAATAACAAAATAATAGTAGGGGAACCTCAACACCCCACTCACATCAATGGACAGATCATCCAGACAGAAAATCAACAAGGAAATAGTGGAGCTAAATGAAAAACTAAAACAACTGGACTTAATAGACATATATAGAACACTCCACCCAAAAACAGCAGAATACACATTCTTCTCAAGTGCGCATGGAACATTCTCAAGGATAGACCATATGTTGGGAAACAAGGCAAGCCTCCACAAATTTAAAAAAATGAAATAATAACAAGCATCTTCTCTGATCATAATGCTATAAAGCTAGAAATTAATTACAAGAAAAAAGCTGAGAACAGCACAAAGATGTGGAGACCAAACAATACGCTATTGAACAAGCAATGAATCATTGAAGAAATTAAAGAAGGAATCAAAATATACCAGGAGACAAATGAAAATGATAATACGCCATATCAACTTATATGTGATACAGCAAAAGCTGTATTAAGAGGAAAATTCATCACAATACAGATACATCTTAACAAACAACAAAAATCCCAAATAAGTAATCTTAAACTACACCTAACTGAATTAGAGAAAGAAGAACAAACAAAGCCCAACGTCAGCAAAAGGAGAGAAATAATAAAAATCAGAGCAGAAATAAATGCTGTTGAAATGAAAAAGGCAGTAGAAAGGAAAAAGGAAACAAAGAGCTGGTTCTTTGAGAAGATAAATAAAATTGACAAACCCCTAGCCAGACTTACAAAGAAAAAAAGGGAGAAAGCTCAAATAAACAAAATCAGAAATGAAAGAGGAGAAATAACGACAGACTCCGCAGAAGTACAACAGATTATAAGAGAATACTATCAAAAACTATATGCTAACAAAATGGATAACCTAGAGGAAATGGATAAATTCTTGGACTCCTACAATCTCCCAAAGCTCACTCAAGAAGAAGCAGACAATCCGAACAGACCAATCACAAGGAAAGAGACTGAAACAGCAATCAAAAGCATCCCAAAGAATAAAACCCCAGGACCAGATGGCTTTCCTGGGGATTCTACCAAACTTTCAGAGAGGATTTAATACCTATCCTTTTCAAGCTATTCCAAAAAGTTAGGGAGGATGGAACACTTCCTAACACATTCTACGAGGCCAACATCACACTGATACCAAAGCCTGACAAGGACAGCATGAAAAAAGAGAACTGCAGGCCAATATCACTGATGAACATAGATGCAAAAATTCTAAACAAAATTTGGGCAACCAGAATACAGCAATTCATCAAAAGGATCATGTGGGATTCATACCAGGGACACAGGGATGGTTCAACATCTGCAAATCAATCAACATGATACACCACATCAACAAACTAAGGGAAAAAACCACATGATCATCTCAATAGATGCAGAGAAAGCATTTGACAAGATCCAACAGCCATTTATGATAAAAACTCTGAACAAAATAGGCATAGAAAGGAACTACCTCAACATAATAAAGGCCATATATGACAACCCCCCAGCCAACATCATACTCAATGGGCAAAAACTGAGGGCCATCCCCCTTTAAACAAGAACGAGACAAGGATGCCCTCTATCACCACTCTTATTTAACATAGTACTGGAGGTCCTGGCCAAAGCAATCAGGCAAGAAAAAGGAATAAAAGGAATCCAAATAGGGAGGGAAGAAGTGAAACTCTCACTGTTTGCAGATGACATGATCTTATATATAGAAAACCCCAAAGAATCCACTGGAAAACTTTTAGAAGTAATCAACAACTACAGCAAAGTTGCAGGGTATAAAGTCAATTCACATAAATCAGTAGAATTTCTATATTCTAATAATGAACTAACAGAAAAAGAACTCAAGAACACAATATCATTCAATCGTAACAAAAAGAATAAAATACGTTGGGGTGAATTTAACTAAGGACATGAAAGACCTATACAATGAAAATGACAAAGTCTTTCTGAAAGAAATGGATGATGACATAAAAAGATGGAAAGAAATTCCATGTACGTGGATTGGAAGAATAACCATGGTTAAAATGTCCATTCTACCTAAAGCAATCTACAGATTCAACACTATCCCAATCAGAATCCCAATGACATTCTTTACAGAAATAGAACAAAGAATCCTAAAATTCATATGGCACAACAAAAGACCCCAAATTGCTAAAGCAATCCTGAGAAAGAAGAACAAAGCTGGAGGCATCACAATCCCTGACTTCAAAACATACTACAAAGCTACAGTAATCAAAACAGCATGGTACTGGTACAAAAACAGGTGCACAGATCAATGGAACAGAATTGAAAGCCCAGAAATAAAACCACACATTTATGGACATCTTATCTTCAACAAAGGAGCTGAGGGCATACAATGGAGAAAAGAAAGTCTTTTCAACAAATGGTGCTAGGAAAACTGGAAAGCCACATGTAAAAGAATGAAAATTGACCATTCTTTCTCACCATTCATCAAAATAAACTCAAAATGGATCAAAGACCTAAAGGTGAGATCTGAAACCATAAGGCTTCTAGAAGAAAATGTAGGCAGTACACTCTTTGACATCAGTGTTAAAGGGATCTTTTTGGACACCATGTCTTCTCAGAGAAGGGAAACAATAGAAAGAGTAAACAAATGGGATTTCATCAGACTAAAGAGCTTCTTCAAGGCAAATGAAAAAAGGATTGAAACAAAAAAACAACCCACTAACTGGGAAAAAATATTCACAAGTCATACATCCAACAAAGGCTTAATATTCATAATATATAAAGAACTCACACAACTCAACAGCAAAAAATCAAACAACCTGATCAAAAAATGGGCAGGAGACATGAACAGACATTTCTCCAAAGAAGATATATGGATGGTTAATAGGCACATGAAAAGATATTCATCATCACTGATCATCAGGGAAATGCAAATCAAAACTACACTAAGATATCACCTTATATCCATTAGAATGCCAAAAATATCTAAAACTAATAGTAACAAATGTTGGAGACGTTGTGGAGAAAAAGGAACCCTCATACACTGCTGGTGGGAATGCAAACTGCTGCAGCCACTATGGAAAGCAGTATAAAGATTCCTCAAAAAATTAAAAATAGAACTACCACACAACCCAGCTATCCCACTATTGGGTATCTATCCAAAGAGCTTAAAGTCAGCAATTCCAAAAGTCCTATGCACTCCAATGTTTATTGCAGCATTATTTACAATAGCCAAGATGTGGAAGCAACCTAAGTGCCCATCAACAGATGATTGGATAAATAAGATGTGGTATATATATATATACACACACACACATATTCACACAATGGAATACTACTCAGCCGTAAAAAAGAAAATCGTCCCATTTGCAACAACATGGATAGACCTTGTGGGAATTATGTTAAGTGAAATAAGCCAGATAGAGAAGGACAATCTTGTATGACTCCACTCATATGAGGAATTTAAAAATGTAGAGAAAGAGAACAGATTAGTGGTTCCCAGGGGAAAGGTGTGGTGGGGGGGCACTAAGAGTGAAGGGGTGTACCTATAACATGACTTACAAACAATAATGTACAAGTGAAATTTCACAAGATTGTAACCTATCATTAACTCAACAATAATTTAAAAAATAAATAAAACATTTGAATAAGTCATGGCCAAATGTTTCCAAATTAGATGAAATCTATAAAACTACAGATCCAAAAAGTTTGTGTTTGTGGTTGGTACCACAAACACAAGTAATATGCAGAAAAATATACCAAGGCACATCACAATGAAATAGTGCAAAACCAGTGATGAAATAAAAACTTTAAAGCAGTGAGAGAAAAAAGATACATTATGTAGAGAGGAACAAAAATAATGATGAAAGCATATTAGAAAAACTTCAAACAAGAAGACAGTAGAGAGACATTTTAAAGAATAGGAAAAAATATTGTCAACCTACAATTCTAAACCCAGTAAAAATATTTTTTAACAAAGAAGGTGAAATACTTTTTTAAACATACAAATCAACATAAATCATCATTAGCAGAATATACTTTAACAATGTTAAAGAAAATCCTTCAGCCTGAAGGAAAATAATACCAGATGAAAATGTGGATTTACACAAAGGAATGAAGAACACTGGGAATGATGACTATGAGGGAAATTTTATTATATTTTCTTATCATATAAATATCATAGAAGATAACTGACCATTTAAACAAAAATAATGTAGTGTGAGGTTTATAACATTTGTTGAATGGCAAGAGGGAAAAATAGGGGGATACTATCATAGCGTTCTAATGCTATATATGAAGTGGTGGAACATAAGTTGAATTTAGACAGTGATAACTTAAAGATGTATACTACAAACTCAAAATCAAGTATTAAAATAATAAAACAAAGACTTATAGCTAATAATCCAAAAGAGGAGAAACAATGAAATAATAATAGTAAATGCTCAATGTATAAGGAGGCAAAGAAAGGGCAAAAGGAAACAAAGAATAGATAGGACAAATAGAAAAAAGATAGGAAGATGACAGACTCAAATGTAAAACATATCAATAATAACAGTAAAAGTAAATGACTTCAACAAAGTACTAGAAAACCAAGTTCAACAGCACATTAAAAGAATTATACAACACGAAAAGTGGGCTTTATGCCTGAATGCAAGGATCGTTCACATTAAAAAATCAACGTAATACACAAAACTAACAGAATGAAGGGAAAAACACATGATCCTCTTAATTGATGCATAAAAAGGATTTGACAAAATTCAAGAACTTTCATGATAAAAACAGTCAACAAACTAGGAATAAAAGGAAACTACCTCAAGACAATAAAGGCCATTTTTTAAAAGCCCACAGCTAACATCATATTCAATGATGAAAGGTTGAAAGCTTTTCCTCTAGGATCAGGAACAAGGCAAGGATTCCCAATCTTGCCATGCCTATTCAATATAGTACTGAAAGTCCTAGCAAGAGCAATTAGGCAGAAAAAAAATAAAATGCACCCAAATTAGAAAGAAAGAAGTAAAATTGTCACTGTTCATAGCCCACATGATCTGATATGTAGCAAACACTACAGATTTCACAAAAAAAACTATTAGAATAAACAAATTCAGCAAAGTTTTAGAATACAAAATTAACATGCAAAAATCAGTTGAATTTCTATTCACTAACAATGAATAATTTGAAAAGGAGATTAAGAAAACAATTCCACTTACAATAGCATCAAAAAGAATAAAATAGGAATAAACCTAATCAAGGAGATGAAAGATCTGTAAACTGAAAACTACAAAACACTGCTGAAAATCTTTAAAGAAGAAAAAAATAAATGGAAAGACATCCCACTTTCATGGATTAGAAGACAATATTTTTAAGATGTCCATACCACCCAAAGTGATCTATAGATTCAATGCAATTCCTATCAAAATTCCAATGGCATTTCTTGCAAAAATAGAAAAAGCACCGTAAAATTCAAGGAATCCAAGGAACCTACAAATAGTCAAAACAACTTTGAAAATGTAGAGCAAATTTGGAGGACTCACACTTTCTGATTTCAAAACATATTACAAAGCTACAGAAATGAAAACAGTGTGGTACTCGCATAAAGACAAACAAATAGACCAATCAAACAGAATAGATAGCTCAGAAATAAGCTCTCCTGTATAAGGTCAAATGATCCTCTATAAGGGTGTCAAGACCACTCAATGGGAAAAAGACAGTCTTTTCAACAAACAGTGCTAGGAAAACTGGATATCCACATGCAAAAGAATAAAGTTGGCCCCTTACTTTAAACCATATACGAAAAACTCAAAATAGATTAAAGACCTAAACATAAGACCTAAAACTATAAAACTCCTAGAAGAAAACATAGGGGAAAAAATTCATGGCATTGAATTTGGCAATGACTTTTAGAATACGATACCACAAGCACAGGAAACAAAAAGAAAAATAGATAAATGGGACTACATTTGACTTAAAAATTTGTGCACATAAATCAACAGAGTGAAAGACAGCCTACAGAATGGGAGAAAATATTTGCAAATTATATATCTCATAAGGGGTTAATATCCAGAATATATAAGGAACTCCTACAACTCAACAATGAAAAGAGTCAAATATCTCAATTAAAAAAATGGTCAATTGACTGGAATAGATATTTCTCCAAAAATATTTACAAATGGAAAACAAACGTGAAAGATTTTCAACATCACTAATTATCAGAGAAATGTAAATCAAAATTACAAGATAGCATCCCAAACCCATTACAATGGCTATTATAGAAAGAAAAACTGAACATAACAATGTTGGCAAGGATATGGAGAAATTGCAGCCATTGTGTGCTGACGGTGGAATTGTAAAATGGTGCAACTGCTATGGAAAATATTATGGAAGTTCCTCAAAAGATTAAAAATAGAACTATTGTATGGTCCAGAAATTACACTTCTGAGTATATATCCACAAAATTAAAAGTAGGATTTCAAAGAGATATCTGCACGCACATCCATGTTCATAGCAGCATATGCATATTAGCCAAAAGGTATAAACACCCCAAATGTCCATCAACAGATGAATGAACAAAATGTAGTATATATATATACAATGGAATATTAATCAGCTTTAAAATGAACGAAATCCTGTCATTTGCTACACCATAGATAAACCTTAAAGGCATTAGGCTGAGTGAAATAAGCCAGTTACAAAAAGACAAATACTGCATGATCCCACTTATGTGAGGTTTATAAAGTAGTCAAATTCATAGAAACAGAAAGTAGAAAGGTAGTTCTCAGAGGCTAATGGGAGGGGTATATAGCGAGCTGTTATTAATTGATATAGAGTTTCAGATTTGCAAGATGAAAAAGTTCTGGAAACTGGTTGCCTAACAATGTGAATATAGCTAACACAACTGTATGCTTAAAAATGGTTAAGATGATAAATTTTGTTGATTTTTTAACATAATGAAAAAAAGTAAATGATCTGAACACCCTCCTCCCTTAAATGGTAGAGATTTTCAAATTGGTCCAGCAATTCCACTTCCCGGTATTTATCCAAAGGAAATAAAAACACTAACTCCAAAAGATATAAACCCATTCATGTTCATTGCAGCATTATTTACAATAGCCAAGACATGGAGCAACCTAAGTGTCCATCGATGGATAAATGGATCAAGAAAATGTGTATGTATATACAATGGAAGGTTGTTTAGCCATATAAAGAAACAAATCTTGCCATTTAGAACAACATGGATAGACTTTAAATGCATTATAATAAGTGAAATAAGTCAGACAGAGAAAGACAAATTCTGTATGATCTCATTTCTATGTGGAATCTAAAAAATAAAGCAAACACACAAGCAAAAAAATCTCCAAACTCATAGATACAGACAAGAGACTGGTGGTTGCCAGAGGCAGGAGGTGATGGGTGGGTGAAATGGGTGAATTTGGTTAAAGAGTACAAACTTCCATTACAAAGTAAATAAGTACTTTAGATGTCATGTACAGTATGTTGACTACAGTTAATAATACTGTATTGTATATTTGATAGTTGCTAGGAGAGTGGATTTAACAAGTTATCATCACCAAGAAAAAAACTGTAACTCCATAAGATGATGGATGTTAACTAGATTTATTGTGGTGATCACTTCACAATGTACACAAATATCAAATTATTAAGACATAAATTTTTTAAAATGTGAAACAATGGAAAACTACATCATAGCAATAATAATCAAAGGGAAGCTGAATGGCTATACTAATATCAGACAAAGTAGATTTCAGAGGAAAAAATATTACCAGGGAAAAAGAAAGTCATTTCATAATGATAACATGGTCAATTCATGAAGAGGACACAACAATCCTAAAAGTTTACACATCTAATAACATAGCTTGAAAATACATTAAGTAAAAACTGATTGAACAGCAAGAAGAAATAAGCAAGCCTACAATTGTATCTGGAGCTTTTAATACTGTACTCTCAATAATTGACAGATCAAGTAGGGAGAATATCAGCAAGAACAAAGAATTCTTGAGCAATTCTATGTGACATTAAAAAACACTTCACCCAACAGCAGAACAGAATTCTTTTCAAATGCACACGGAACCAAGACAGACCATACTCTGAGGCATAAAACAAATATCAATCAATTTAAAAGGGTTCAAGCCATACAAAGTGTATTCTCTGACCACAGTGGAATTAAATTAGATAACGATAACAGAAATATTTCCAGAAAATTTCCAATATTTAAAAACTGAATAACACATTTCTAAATAACTCAAGGGTAAAAGAAAAATCGAAGAGGAAAACATAAAGTATTTCAACCTAAATGACAATGAAAACACAATATCAACATTTCCGTGATGCCACAATAAAGGTTAAGGGGAAATCAATGGAATAAATAATAAAAAATGGAGGAAAACAATAAAACCAAAGTTGGTCTTATAAGAAAATCAATAATATTGGTAAACCTCTATTTGCAGTGATTAGGACAACTAGAAGATGCAAATAATGAAAATCAGAAGAGAAAATACATTATTATATATTCTACAGATATTAAAAGGAAAGAGGCAGTACAAAGAGGCAAGAAGAAACTTTTGAGGTGATGGATATGTTAATTAACTTCATTTTAGTGATTTTTAATGTGTGTATACATATGTTAAAATTTAGCAAATTACGTGCTTTAAGCAATTTATCACATGCCAATTATTCCTCAATAAAGCTGTTTAAAAAACTGAATTCAATTATCTTCTTTCTTCCATCCCTTTTAAACCAAGAAACTCTTTCCCTTATGTACCCTAATCTGGATAGTGGAGATAACATCAAACTACTTTCCTGAATTGGAAGCTTCGAAGACATCATTTCTTCTTCTGTCTTTGTAACATCCCGCATCTAACTAGTCACCACGTCTCATTGATTCTACATCAGAGATATCTCTTGATTTGGGACCTTACTCTCAATCCTTCACTAAGACTCCAATCCTCTGGATTATTAAAGCAATCTTCAGAGTGGTCTCCTTGCCAAAAATCTTTCAATAGTTCATTTCATCTTCCATACTTGACTATGATTGACTTTTAAAAATGTGATTCTCGAGCAATGTCAGTGAAAATGGCAGAGTAAAGCACTCCAAATTCTGCTTTTCCAAAAAAGCAATGAAAAAATAGGCAAAAATTTCAGAAGCAACTTTTTAGGAACTCTGGAATTTAACCAAAGGCTTGAATAAATCCTTGAAAGGCTTGAAATGTTTATCCCATGAACTAACTGCCTAAGCCTTTCATGTTATGACAACCATGCTCACACTCAAGCTTAGAGGTTCTACCAAAAGTTCCCACCTTTATTTTCCCAGGACACCTTTCGAAATGACCACTCAAAGTTAAGCTCATGAAAATTAGTGACTGTTGCCCAAACCACCTTATAAGTAATAGGTGCTTGGTACCCTGCCCTCCTCCTGCTGCTCACTGGTGACCTGGGATGGAGGACTATTCTTTCCCTGGCTCCTTTGCACTCTTGTTTGGGAATGTAAGTAATAAACTTTGTAACTCTACTTCCTTTATGTAGATATATTGAAACTGCGCCTTCAATCAACCTCAGGGTTTTCACTACCTCAAAAATGGGAGCTTGGCTGCTGGGGGCACCAACTGCCAGCCCATGAAGGTGGCTTTGCACTTCCTCATTCAGTAGGTCATAATTTGCATAATCTTAACACACTAGGTCTGGGGTTTCCAACACAATTGGCAAAGAGGATGGGATTTTTTATGCAGTTTGTATCCTCATATAATGCCTTTTAGCTCACTAACTTCCTCTCCCAGACTGCTCAATCTCTCTAAGAAGGAACCACTGCTTGCTGGTGGTCTATTGTGTTGCTTTGTGCTACTGTGCATTGCTGCTCCCAGGTGTTGCCACAGATCCCTACCCTAAGTTCTTGGTGCTATAGAAAGTCAGACTCCCCTGCAGAGACCAAACTGTAGGCCCTAGTCTGAGGTGAGTGTGTTTCCCATTAGTTTCTGAACAAGACCCAACTAGGTGTCAGGTCTTGTGGTGACTGTCTACAATTACATGTAAAAGTCTTGGCATTAAGCCAAGGTGAGCTAACTGTGATGGGAGGGCTCTGCCTTTTCCCTCCAGGCAAGGACCAAGGGCACAAGGCTACCAAATCCTGAGAGCCAAGGAGAGTTCTCCTAGATTAGTGTTGGAAGGGAAGACCAGCTGCTGGGCCCACTGCATTGGTAGTCAGGACCAGGATGTTGAGCTTGGAGAGTGGGCTTTAACCCAGGAGAGATGCAACTCTACCAGGGGCATCATGACACCCCAAGTGAGCAAATGCTGCCAAGGCAAGTGCCTCCTATGTTGCTGCATTCCTTGCTGCTGTGGAAAATCACCCCCGACCCCATGGGATATCAGGAGTCCCAACCCTGGTGCAGTGCAGGAAAATGGATTCTTGCTAGATGAGGGACACCAGAGCATGTGATACCAGCTACCCCTAAGTCCCCAGAAGAGGTAAAAAAACTACTAGACACTTCTAAGACCCCTGCTCAGTAGGGCTTGGGGCCTATTGAGTGTGGTGGCATATCAACATGCCAAATCACTGGTACTAGATTCTCAGGGATTGGGAGCTTTCCAAAATACGTTAGCTAACATCACACTGGTGGAGTTGGACCCTGATCCCTAGGAGGTCTATCGGGACACCCTAGAATGAGAGGTGGCAGCATATGAGTTGGAGAAGAGGCAGCCTCTTCCCAGGTGTTCCTCATCACTACCCATATACCAAAACATCCAACAACAACAACCAATGTGAATGGGAAACAAAGACATATAACTATACCATGATAGAAATGCAAAATTTTGTCCGAAAGGAGAGGGAGTAGGGTGTCAATTGGCTTTTACAGGTCTTTGGAACTGACTCTGAGCTGTCACTTGCAGTGGCTGAGATGCACCAGGTGGCTGGAGTAGCCAAATACTCCCAAATTCATAATGTGCTGAAGAACTTCCAGGTGTTGAGGGTCCTTAGTCACAGTGAGGGTGCTCTTGAATGCATTGGGCCACTAGGGCAGGAAATGCAGACAAAGTGATAGAGGGGACTGGCTCTGAGGAAGCGACACCCCACACCTCCAAAGCCCACAGGGATAAGGAGAAAGAAGCTCTGCCCCTCCCAACCTGGAATTTTATGGCTTGGTTCTGGGCCCATCTGCCTGTTATGGTTATTACACATAAGGCTCAATGCAAGCAGAAAACCCTGGATGAAGTGTGCCTCCTCCTACCCCAAATTGGGATGATTGAATGGGTATATCATTTTGCTGAACATGATTCTCCCACAGACCTCCTGACCATTTCTAACCCAGAGGAGGCACCCTTGGGGCTAGAATCTAAAGAGATTTTCTTAAAGGACACTCCCCCTAACTATAAGGCCATGCTGTTACAATTTATAGAACTGTTAGATATAGTACAGCAGGAATTAGACCTCATTGATGTCATAGTTAGACATGAAAAATATAATTTTCCTGAAGACCAAATCTTGCTTGACAGTAGAGGTGAAGAAGCTCCACTGTCCCCTCAGCCAGGAACCTGATGGAGGGGCCCTAGGGGAGATGGGGGCTTTCAGGTCCCTTAACAGTCCTCATTGAGAGGTGGCACCTCAAACTAGCCCTTTCCTTCATGAGATGACCCACAGACGTCTCTATATTGGCAACTCTGGAGATTGTGAGTCCCTAATGACTTAATCTCAGGACAGCTCAAACACAAGTTGAAAATCTTTGTTCAGGCACTGTGAGCTCAAGAGACTGCCTGCCCTACTTCCATTGGCTAATGATGCCAACTCCCAAAGTACCTCAGCCCAGACTGTGGGATCTCGAGTTCTGTACCCTGACCTCTGAGAGTGGCAGCTGTCAAAGCCCCTGCTCTAAGGACACTCCTCTGGAGACAATCGCCCATACACTTCTTTAATTATCAAGTGGGATACACATTAATATTTTATGGCCTCATTGACAATAGAGCCCAAATTACAGTGCTTCCTGAGAACCCCTCTAAACATAAACAAGGGTCACCATTAAATTACTAGGTAGAGAAGTTGAAGGCCTTCAACTTCCATTGGATGTCACTACTGGAACAATCTTTATTAAAAATCTTCTAGTGGTTGTGGCCCCCTTGGCCTTACCTTTTCTTGTTATAGGTACAGAGGCCCTGATGCACTGCCACGTCACTTGGAACAAGCCCAAATTCCTGGCCTTCCTGGTGGGAGCTGCACATTGCGAGCCTGTGAGACTGCCACCTCTGGTTAAAACAGTAGATATTCCCAATATTATTTACAACAGGGAACTGAGGGACTGCAGCCAATAATTCAAAATTTATCAAAGGAAGGAGTCATTAAATACACCATTTCTCCTTTCAATTCTTCCATTTGGCCAGTAATGAAACCCAATACTAATGAGTGGCACCTTACAGCTAACTACCAAATCTTGAATGCTCAGGTGCCCCCTATTAATGTTCCCATTCCCAATATTTTCAAGTTAATTGAAGACATTCAACAGACTCCAGGGGACTACATCACTGTGATATATCTAGTCAATATGTTCTATTCAATATTGATTGCTGAGGAGTCACAGCCATAGTATGCTTTCACTTTCAAAGGCATATCATACACCTTTACCTGGCTGCCTATGAGTTATCTCAACAACCTGGCTATTGCCCACAATTTTTGCTAACAAGACTTAGATGCAGTTAAAGTGCCTCCTTGCACTGTTTGGCACTATACTGATGACATTTAATCCGGGGCCCCCTGTGGGATGCACCTGGTGACCCATCTACAACAGAAGTTGGGCTATGGCTCCATGTAAAATTCAAGGGCCAACCACAACTGTTAAATTTCTGGTCATTAACAGGTCCTCTAAAGCCCAGGAACTTCCACACGCAGTCAAACATCAATTGTTAACTATTCAGCCTCTCACCACTTTACGGCAAGCCCAATATGTCTTAGGCCTCTTCACATTTTGGCGACAAAACATGCCACACTTATCCATCATTCTTAGACCCATTTATGCAGTTATACATAAATCCTACACATTTTATTGGCAACAAGCTTTATAGATGGCACAAAGATCAATTCATTAAGCCCTCCTCTTCCCCTGACCCCTCCTGGGTTGAAGCACTGGCCACCATGGACTATGTGTCACAGAGCCTATGGACTAAGCATAGCTCCTCCTAGTTGCCCATGAGCTTCTGGATCAGATGGATGCCCCCTACAGTTGCCCATTATAACCCATTAGAATGTCAAATTCTGGCTGCTTATTGGGCTTTGTTAGAAACAGAGGCCCTCATGGGAATGGAGCCTGTTCTCCTGTGTACCCACATTTCTACTATGTCATGGATAAAGGATGCTTCCCGAAAGTGGCTAGGCATGGCCATGACCAGCTCCTTGTTGAAATGGAAATGATACCTTAAGGAATGGGATAAACTTGACATGGCAGGTCTTTCCTACTACAGAAAGATGTGGCTTCCTTGCTCCTCAGCCCCTTACCCAAGGACCTTGAGGAACTGGTGACAATGCCCCCATTGCCCAAGCCTCTAGAAACCTGGGATAGCCCCTGGGAATAACTGGTGGAATGAGAAAGGGAGTCCGTGTACTTCACAGATGGCAATGCCACCACTGTATGTGGTGGAGACAGTTGGAGAGCTGCACTGTACCATCCTGCCAGCAGCACTCATTTTTCTGGGTTTTTTTTATTTTACTGAGGTCATATTTGTTTAGAATATTGTATAATTTCAGGTGTACATTATTACATATCAGTTTCTGTATAGATTGCATTGTGCTCACTACCAATAGTCTAGCTTTTATCCATCACCATACATATGTGCCACTTTACCCCTTTCGACCACCCTCCCTTCCCCTCTAGTAACCACTAATCTGTTCTCTTTACCCATGTGTTTGTTTATCTTCCACATGTGATTGAAATAATATAGTGTTTGCTTTCTGTGTCTAGTTTATTTTGCTTAATATAATACACTCAAGCTCCATCCACGTTGTTGCAAATGGGATGATTTTGTCTTTTTTGTGGCTGAGTAGTATTCCATTGTACATATATAGCACCTCTTAATGGATTCATCAGTTGATGGGTTACTTTCATATCTTTGCTATTGTAAATAATGCTGCAATGAATATAGGGGTGCATAAGTCTCTTTGTATTGTTGATTTCATGTTCTTTGGATAAATAACCACTAGTGGGATAGCTGGATTGTATGGTATTTCCATTTTTAATGTTTTGAGAAATCTCCATACTGTTTTCCATAGTGGCTGCACCAGCTTGCATTCCCACTAGCAGTGTATGAGGGCTACCTTTTCTCCACATCCTCTCCAACACTTTCTATTTCTCATCTTGTTAATTATAGCCATTCTGATGGGTGTAAAGTGATATCTCACTGTAGTTTTGATTTGTACTTCCCTAATAATTAGTGACATTGAATATCTTTTCAGGTGCATATTGGCCATTTGTATGTCTTCTTTTGAAAAATGTCTGTTTACATCCTCTGCCCATTTTTTGATCAGGTTGTGTTTTTGTTGTTGAGTTGTATGAGTTCTTTATCTATTCTAGAAATTAACCCCTTATTGGATATATGATTTGCAATTATTTTCTCCCACTTGATAAGTTGTCTTTTTGCTTTGTTCCTGGTTTCCTTTGCTTTGCAGAAGCATTTTAATCTGATATAGTCCCATCTGCTTATTTTTTCTTTTGTTTCCCTTGCTTGAGTACACATGGTATTTGGAAAGATACTGCTGACACTGACATCAAAGAGTGTACTCCCTGTATTTTCTTCTAGGATTTTTATGGTTTCATGTCTTACCTTCAAGTCTTTAGTCCATTTTGAGTTAATTTTTGTGTATGGTGTAAGATAATGGTTTACTTTCATTCTTTTGCATGTGGCTGTCCAGTTTTCCCAACACCACTTATTAAAGAGACTTTCCTTTCTCCATTGTATGTTCTGGCCTCCTTTGTCAAAGATTAGCTGTCCATAGATGTGTGGTTTTACTTCTGGGTTTTCAATTCTGTTCCATTGTTCTGTGTCTCTGTTTTTCTGCCAGTACCATGCTGTTTTGATTACTATAGCTTTATAGTATATTTTGAAGTCAGAGATTGTGATGCCTCCAGCCTTGTTGTTTTTTCTTGGGATTGCTTTGGCTATTCAGCATCTTTTGTTGTTCCATATAAATTTTAGGATTCTTTATTCTATTCCTGTGAAGAATTTCATTGGGATTCAGATTGGGATTGCATGGAATCTGTAGATTGCTTTAGGTAATATGGACATTTTAACTATGTTTATTCTTTCAATCCATGAGCATGGAATATCTTTCCATTTATTTATGCATTATTTGATTTCTTTCAATAATGTCTTATAGTTTTCAGTGTATAGGTTTTTCACTTCCTTGGTTAAAATTACTCCTAGGTATTTTTGTGGTGATTGTAAATGGGATTGTATTCTTGACTTTTCTTTCTGCTAGGTCGTTATAAGTGTATGCAAATGCAACTGATTTTTGTAAGTTGATTTTGTACCCTGAAACTTTGTTGTAGTTGTTGATTATTTCTAACAGTTTTCCAGTGGATTATTTAAGGTTTTCTATATATATAATCATGTCATCTGCAAACAGTGAGAGTTTCACTTCTTCCTGTACAATTTGGGTTCCTTTTATTTCTTTTTCTTGTCTAATTGCTCTGGCCAAAACCTCCAGTACTATTTTGAATAGGAGTTGTGAGAGTGGGCACCTTTGTCTTGTTCCTGTTCTCAGAGGGATGGCTTTCAGTTCTTCACCCTTAAGTATGACGTTGGCTGTGGGTTTATCATATATGGTCTTTATTATGTTCAAATACTTTCCTTCTATACCCATTTTATTGAGAATTTTTATCATAAATGATGTTGGATCTTGTCAAATGCTTTCTCTGTATCTATTGAGACGATCATGTGATTCTTATTCCTCATTTTTTTAATGTGATGTATCACATTAGTTGATTTGCAGATGTTGAACCATCCCTGCATCCCTGGTATAAATCCCACCTGATCATGGTGTATGATCCTTTTAATGTATTACTGTATTTGATTTGCCAATATTTTATTGAGGATTTTTTCATCTATGTTCATTAGAGATGTTAGCAGCACCCCTCTTATCAAAGATTGTAAATCAGTCTTGGCTCTGCTTGCTGAACTTGTGGGAGTACAAACGGCTGTGGAGAGAGCCCAGGACATGCCTCTTGCCCATATTTTTACTGACTCATTGGTAGTTGCTAACAGTCTAGCAGTTGGGTCAGGTCAATGGCAGTAGGACAATTTTCATTGTCAAATCCATCCCATTTGGCGTGCCCCGGTTTGTAGGGACATTGCCCAGGCACCAGTAATAATCAAGGTTACACATGTTTCAGCACACGCAAACACCACCGCTCCAAAGGCCGTCTCTAACCATAACATGGATGCCCTCACCTGAAACCAGGTGACCACCTGTTTCAGGGTCTCAACTGCTGACCCTTTACCAACAACTGCATTGGCTCCACCCACCACCAAAGAACTGCAACTTCCTGCTACTGCCCATCAATCAATCCTGAACTCTGCCATTCTACCCTTTCTTCATCACCACTCCCATACCTTTAATCTCTGGCTGAATGGTCCCATATTTCTTTGGGTCAGCGGGTGTTGCTGCCACATTGACCTGGACTTGTCACTGGGGGGTTCCACTTATAGCAGCCCTTGCCAAACAAATTGTCTTATGTTTCAAATTATGTTCCATCAGGTCTCAGTTCCGAGTGGTGACTGCCCTTTTAGTCAGTGGCAGGTTGATTTTATAGGTCCACTTCCTCTGTCTGTGGGCACTATTCATTTTTCCATTATGTGTTTGGATACTTTAACTGGCCTACTGCTTGCTGTACCCACCAGGAACACCACTGCTAAGCAGGTAATCGCTTTCTTTACTAAATATATCTTGCCTCCATTCAGCCTCCTGACATTATTTTCTCAGATCAAGGATCTCATTTTACTACCTGTGTGACACAACACTGGGCTCTTCACAGGGAATCTAAGGGAACTTTCATCTCCCATATCAGTCACAGGCCTCTGGCATTATTGAATGACACAATGGTCTTTTGAAATCCTTGTTGCTTAAGTTGCAGGGTGATAAATGGACACTTAAGTGGACTTCTCTTCTGCCAGAGGCACTTTCTACCTTAAACTCTAGGCCATATGGCCACCACTCTCCTCATACCAACTGGGCTCACCCAGCCATGCTATGATTGCTATCACGAGAGAATCTGATGCTTTCACCTTGTGGAACAATATTATTTACAATTTTCCCAACAATTTTGAGTTCCCTTACATATTTAAAATGTTGATCGTTTCACCTTCTAATATTCATTGGTGACCCGATCGGGAACAGGTGGTTAGGTTATAGATAGTTTCAGTCCATTAAAAGAACACAAACCCACTATGCTGCTGCTGGACCACACTTACCAGCTTGATATGCAAATTCCAGCTGGGATTCTAATGTATAGTGGCTTTAGTGGATGACATTTCTCCTAACCGTACTTCCCCATAGGAAGTAGAAATAATAGCACCCAGGCCCACCAAAAGCACAGTGTGGATCTCTAACTCAGATTGGTTGACATCACCAATTAGATGATGGCAACATGGCAATACAATTACAAAACTTGGCCCTACCCTTCTTTGGAGGAGGCCACCAATGAGCTGCTGAGCCACAATGGCCTCCTATAATACATGTTCATATGGGGCAGCCAGCAGGCAGATGCAAAATTATAAAATTCAGATGCCCACTACTCTTAGGCTTACTCTGTGCCTTTTTGAGACATCTGGGTCATAGGGTCATAGGTTCTCCTTGACACCAGGGAGGCAACACTGGAAAGTTGCCCACAATTCCACCCCAGAATAGGGGAATGGTGCTTGTTGGAAGTCAGTCCTGGAGGGGTTGTGCCTGAAATGCCACCAGGTGTGGATATGAGCCAGGTGATTGAATCCCTCTATCTCAAATGGAACCAGTGGCACAAATGCTTAAAGGCCACCAGTCTAGCCCAAACACTCATCGATATCCTGTTCTCTGGGCCCTGGCCATCAAACTGCCCTAATTTTAACCTTAATTGGCTTATAGGCTATGCAGTTCAGAACTGTCTCTGGGAACAGAGGGCCAAACATTAGATTGCTGGGAGCATATAACCAAATTTTCTTTAAAGCAAAGCTCCACATGTGCTCCCAACCTTTATCAGTTACAGATGGAGACCCCCCTATGCCTTGGAGGAAAGCACTGCTTGATTTGCCAGGTGCACCCCTGAGGACCCCTAAAACTTACTGAAAATCTGTGACACTAGTAGCTGCTCCTGACAGTGCAACTTACTTAACCAGGGCATCCTAAATCTATGTGATCCTGTTAGATCCCTTGGCCCCTCAGCTTCCCTCCTGGGTGGCTACTTGGGAAGGTAACCTTCCTCTAGGATGGCCCTTCCACCTGCAAGAATGGTGGAGATGACTATGTCCCAGCCTACAATGCTGCAGAACACAACTTCATTCCAATTGCTGCCACTGCAACCTTCTACTACAGCGGAAGTGACACCCTGGAAGTCATGGCAGCTTATGATAGTGAGCACTCCCTGGGACTGAATACTTGTTTATCTAAATTACCTGGTGACTGGTGGTTTTCAGAGTTAACAATGTGTTTATCATAGGACCCTCTTTATTACTACAATACTACAATACCTCAAGTGTGACGTGGTACTATGACTGCCAGGCTGCTCTCTGCTGCACCTTTGAGCTTTGGAAGGGCAAGGTATGTGCCAAGTCTCAACCTTACAGGGGCCCCTTTAAACGCTTCAACTTGTTACTTGCCCTCATAACGCCCATTAGACTGGTCCATGTTATGCATCCTACTGGGGGTTAGTGAATTTAATTTCTGTTGGGAGGACACCTCCCAACTGTGGTTGCTACCACCACAGAAACCCCTCACTACACCCTCCAGGACCATGACGGCCACAGGGTAACCTCTTTACACCATCCTGAGGGGACCCTTTCCCACTGTCACTACTCAGGGATCCACAACCCTCTCATTTAAACCTTCCAATATTCTTAATATTTTTGGACAGTGGGCAGAAACTGGAGCTCACTTTTTGGCCACCATAATTAATGGGCATGTTACCAGGATCAAGAGAGGATTTTTCCTGAGTTGGTGGTCTACCCAGCTGATGTATTGATCCTGTCCTGGTCTTCCCAACAGAAGGCACCCTACAGGTCTCTGTGGCTTGCCCAAGACTCTACAGTACTCAATTGCTCCCATACAGGATACATTGCCATATAGTATGTGAAACCTGGCAGGAGCCCTCATATGCCCTTTATAGTCCTCCATATCTGCCCAGGCACTAACACCACATGGATTGAAGGCAGCTATGCTCATCACTATACCACGAATGCCACCACATAGATGAATATGATCTACACCTCATCCCAAGGAATACAATCCTCACGATCTTGGGCCTTGTGGCCCAGCCACCTAGAGTGAATCCCAACTTACTTCAGCTTCCCTAATAAAACAGTTGGTGTCCACTGTGTGTCTGGTGCCCTGGGGTCATCACACATACATGGCTCTCCATATGTGTACTTCTTCTCTCAACTTCCAACCCATCTGCCTCCTTGCCAGCCCTGGGGGAGTTGCAATTGTTCTTACCAATGTACTTTAGTATCCCTGAGACTACCCTTACAAATCACTGAACAGGACGCCCAATCCATCTCTCTTTCTGCCCCTTCATGTTACAAGCATGTGATATTCATCCCCATTATGTTAGGAATAGGTCTAGAACTATCCCTCAAGGGAACTGGGTTAGGCGCTGCCACAACAGGCACAAAACAACAAATTATTAAAGCAAACACCAACCTGTCAGCCACCCTGGATAAAACATTGGGCTGCTACGTCAAAGCCTAGCCTTAACACAACAACAACATGATTCTTCATCGCTGGTGCTTTTGGATAACTGTTTAGTTTTAGATTACTTATTGGCCAAAGAAGGAGGTGTTTGCACTATAAAGGGCATCACCTGCTGCATATATTTTAATAATTCTAAACGAATTCAGGCAAACTTACAGAAGATGGCCCAATAGGTACAAATATTTCATAATCTCATCCAAGTTTTTAACCAAACACATACCTTAACCTTATCCAAATGCTTTGATTTATTCTCTTTGCTGAACCCTAACAAATGGGGAAGTTGGTTACAGATGGGATTTCAAACCATCATTTGTTTATTGATATTAATTGGTATTATTGTTTTACTTAAATGCTTTATGTGATGGGTGACCAAAACCCTGCCAGTGACTTTTAATTTCTCAATCCAGACAGCAATCATGATTTTCCCTAAGACTCATGCCTAGGCATCACAGGGTCAGTTGCGATGAGAAAACAGACATCTTGAGTAGCTGCCTAGGCACTTTATGTTATGACAACCCTGCACCCAAAGTGTGGACACTTAGATAGGAACCCAAGATTATGGTTCCCACCATAAGTTTCCACCTTGTTTTTCCCGAGACATCTTTCAAAACGACCACTCAAAGTCAAGCTCATGAAAATTAATGACTACCACCCCAACTACTCTATAAGTAATGGATGCTTGTTACCTTGCCCTCACTCTTGCTGTTCACTGTTGACCTGAGTTAGAGGACTGCTCTTTCCTTGGCTCATTTGTACTCCCACTGGGGACTTCTAAGTAATAAACGTTGTGATTTTACTTTGTTTGTGTGGGTGTACTGAAACTACATCTTCAATTAAACAACCCAGAGTTTTCACTACCTCAAAAGTGGGAGTTTGGTTGCTTGGGGGGTGCCACCTGCCAACCCCATGTGGGTGGCTTTACGTTTTTTCATTTGGTAGGTCAAAATCTGCATATTCTTAACACACTATCTCTGGGCTTTCCAACACACCTAGGTACAGACTCAGAAACAGCTCTGTGCCCCTGTGGACACAGCTATAGCCCCATTTGGCTGTGGTCCTGACACCAGCACCATATACCAGGGATCCAGGAAGAGTCATGCCCACTTGTGGTTGGAGTCCAGGCCCATGGTTCTCGGTCCCAGCTGTGGGCCTTGAAGTGGCCTGTGGCCCAGCTCCAATACCTTTGGCTGTGGTCCAGGAGCCCCTAGAGGTAAACTTGCTAAACCTGGTCTGAAACAGCCCTGTAATGACTCCAGTCCCTCCCAGCTGCAGTCTGAGAGCAGTCCCTGCTGTCCAAAGGACTCAGCAAGAGATACTCCCATCTGTGCCCCTGGAGATCCTGAAAGGGCCCTATACTCAGCTCCAGCCCCTCTCAGTGGCACTCCAGGAGCAGTCCCACAGGCACAGGGATGCAGCAGGAGACACCTTGTCTGTGCCACCAGAGATTCTGAAAGGGCCCTATACTCGGTGAGCAGTCCTGTGGGCCCATGGATCCTGTGGAAGACACACCCATCTGCACCCCTGGAGATCCTTAAACCACTCTACACTGGGTTCCTGTCTCTGCCAGCTGCAGTCAATGAGCAGTCCTGATGGCCCAGGGTCCCACCAGGAAACACGCCTGTTAGTGCCTGAGGAAGTAGGCCAGCCAACACCGGTATGACAGCAGATCTAGAAACAGACCTGTGACTCAGAGCCAACCCCTTCCAGCTGTGGTCCACAAGTAGTTCTGCCCACCCAGAGACCCACCAGGAGACACACCCATCTGTGCCTGAAGGTAAGTCCATCAACCTCATTCTGACTGCAGATCCTGAAACAACCCAGTAACTCTACTCCAGCCCTTCTCAGGCATGGTCAGGCAGCAGTCCTGCCCACCCAGGAACCTGACAGGAGATATGCGCATCCATGCCTCCAGAGCCAGGTCTTCAGACCTCAATCTTGGCTGTGGACCCTGAAGCAGACTTGAGACTTGGTCCTAGCCCCTCTCAGCCACAGTCTGGGGCCAATCATACCTGCTCAGGGACCCACCTAGTGACTTGTAGCAGCCCTCACAGGGACCTGGTGGCAGCTACACCCATCCACACATTTGGTAACAGGACCACTGTCTAAGCATCCAACTGTGGACACTGAACTGGACTCTTGTCCCAATGCCATGTTACCGAACAAAGTCCTGGAGGAAGTCCTGTCCACCCAGGGACCAGTCAGGCTCTATGCCTAATCAAGTCCCTGGTAACTAGTCCACCAACCACAGACCTCACTGTGGACCAAGCAATAGCCTCATGACCTGGCTCCAACAAAGCATGACTGCAATTCCAGAGGCAATCCAATCAGCCTGGGGAACTGAGAGGAGAAGTCTTTTACCTGCGAAAATCAGTTTGTAAAGACTGAAAAAGGTGTTTGATCCTTCAAATGCACAGGCACCAATGCAAGGCACAAATAAATGGAAAGATATCCTGTGTTCTCAGGTTGGAAGAATTAATATTCTGAAAATGTATATACTACAGAAATTGATCTACACATTCAATGCAATCCCTATCAAAATTCCAATGGTGTTTTGTCACAGAAATCCAAAAAAATCCTTAAATTCATACGGAATCACAAAAGACCCCCAAATAGCCAAAGCAATCTTGAAAAAGAAAATTAATGCTAGAGGCATCACAATTCCTGATTTCAAACTATACTACAAAGATATAGTAAGCAAAACAGTAGGGTACTGGCATAAAAACAGATATACAGATCAATGGAACAGAATAGAGAGCACAGAGGTAAATCCACACATATACGAACAACTTATCTATGACAAGGGTGCCAAGAATATATAACAGGGAAAGGATAATCTCTTGAATAAATGGTGCTTGGAAAACTAGTATCCACATGCAAAACAATGAAATTGGACCTTTTCCTCATACCATATAAAAAATCAACTCAAAGCAGATGAAAGACAAACATAAGATCTGAAACTGTAAAACTCCTAGGAGAAAACATAGGAGAAAAGCTCCTTGATGTCGGCCTCGGCAGTGATTTTTTGGATATGGCACCAAAAGCACAGGCAACAAAAGCATAAATAAACTAGTGGGACTACATCAAACTAAAAAGTTTCTGCACAGCAAAAGAAACAATCAACAAAATAGAAACACAACCTACGGAATGGGAGAAAACATTTGCCAATCATATATCTGATAAGGGGTTAATATAAAAAATACATAAGGAACTCACAACTCAATAGCAAAAAAACAAATAACCTGATTAAAAAATGGAAAGTTACTTGAACATTTTTTGTAACAAAGACATACAAGTGACCAACAAGTACATGAAAAGGTGTTCAATATCACTAATCATCAGGGAAATGTAAATCAAAACCACAAGGAGATATCACCTAACACCTGTTAGAATGGCTAGTAGTATAATGATAAGAGATAACAAGTGTTGGTGAAGGTATGGAAAAAAGGGAATCCTTGTATACAGTTGGTGGTAATGTAAATTGTTATTAATATTATGGAAAACAGTATGGAGGCTCCTGAAAAAATTAAAATAGAAGTACCTTACAATTCAGCAATCCTACTTCTGGGTATATGTCCAAAAGAAATGAAATCAGTATCTTGAAGAGATATTTGCACTCTCATGTTCATGTCAGTATTATTCCCAGTAGCCAAGATATGAAAACAGCCTAAGTGTTTGTCAATGGATAAATGGATAAGGAAAATGTGGGAGATGTACATATACATATGTGTGTGTATATATATAAAATTATACATAATGGAATATTATTCAGCCACAAAAGAGAAGGAAATCCTGCCATTTGCAACAACATGAATGAACCTGGAAGACATTATGCTAGGTGAAATTAGCCAGACAAAGGAAAATACTTTATAGTATCACTTATGCATGGAATCTAAAAAAGTCGAACTCATGGAAGCAGAGAGCAGGATGGTGGTTACTAGGGGCTAGAGGGTGGGGAAAATGAGGAGAAATTGGTCAAAGTGTACAAACTTTCAGTTACAAGATAAGTAATTTCTAGGGATCTAATGTACAGCATGGTGACTATAGTTAATGATACTGTATTGTGTACTTGAAATTTGCTGTGTTCTCACTATACCAAAAGAAAAGGTAATTGTGAGCTGATAGATATGTTAATTAACTTGACCATGGTAATTATTTCACAACATATATGTATATCAAACCATGATGTTGTACACCTTAAATATATACAATTTTTATGTCAATTATACCTCAATAAAGCTGGAACAAACAAACAAAAATCTTAAATCAATAACCTAACCTTCCACTTTAGGAACTAGAATAAGAAAAGCAAAATATACCCAAAGCAAAAAGAAGGAAGGAAATAATTAATATTAGAGTATAGATAAACAAAATAGAGAAGAGAAAAACAAAGGAGAGAATCAGGAAACCAAAAGTTGGTCCTTTGAAAATATCAAAAAATGAACACAACTTAGCTATACCAACCAGGAAAAAAAAGAGAAGACCCAAATGACTAAAATCAGATTGAAAAAGGAGAGATTATTACTGATCTTACAGAAATAAAAAAAAATGTAAGGGAATACTATGAACATTTGTACCAACATATTAAATAACCTAAATAGCCTGCACAAATTCCTAGAAACACACAAACTACCAACACTGACTCAAGAAGAAATAAAAAAATCATAACAGACTTATAAGAAGAGATTGAATCAGTAATCAAAAAAACCTCCCAACAAAGAAAAGTCCACAACCATATGGCTTCACTGTAGAATTCTACCAAGCATTTAAAGAATTAACATCAATCCTTCTCAAACTCCTCCACAACATAGAAAAGGAGGAAAACAGAGAATACTAACTCATTCTACGAGGCCAACTTTAGCCTGCTACCAAAGCCAGACAAGTAATTGCAAGAAAGAAACCACAGACCTAATGATATAGACAGAAAAATCCTCAACAAAATACCAGTAAATTGAACCTAGTAGCTCATGAATATACATCATGATCAATTGAGATTTGTATGATTAATGTAAGAGTGGTTCAACATAACAAAAATCAATCAAGGTAATACACTATGTTAATAGAATAAAGAAAAAAATGATCTTTTTAATAAAAACAGAAAAATAATTTGACAGAATCCAACATGCTTTCATGACAAAAAAAAAAAAAAACACCCTCAAGAAACCAAGGATAGAAGGGAAATTCTCCAACATGATAAAGGATATTTATAAAAATCTCACAGCTAACATCTATGAAAAACTCACAGCTTACATAATACTTAATGGTGAAAGACTGGATAATTTCACCCTAAGATCAGGAACAAGACTTTTCTTTATGAAAGTTATAGCCAGAGAATTAGACAAGAAAGAGAAATGAAAGGTATCCAAATTGAAAGGAAAAAGTAAAACTAACTCAATTTGTACAAACAGAAAACCATAGGGGCCAGCCCCATGGCTGAGTGGTTAAGTTTGCATGCTCTGCTTCAGTGGCCTGGGGTTCACCAGTTTAGATCCTGGGCATTGACCTACACACTGCTCATCAAACCATGCTGTGGCAGCATCCCACATAGAAGGACTAGAATGACTTACAACTAGGATATGCAATTATGTATTGGGGCTTTGGGGAGAAATGAAATAAACAAGGAAGATTGGCAACAGATACTAGCTCAGGGCCAATCTTCCTCACCAAAAAGCATACATTAAAAAAAAAAGGAAAAACCATAAAAAATCTACCAAAAAAACCTATTAGAACAAATAAGAGAGTTGAGCAAAGTTGCAGGATACAAGATCAAGACATAAAATATTCACTGCATTCCTACACACTAGCAATGAAAAAATAAAAATTTAAAAGCTGCTGAAGAGCCAAGATGGCGCCGTGAGTAGTCCTCTTTGTCTCTCGCCCTTCGAGTCTACAATTATTTGGACACTTATCGCTTGACAAAGGATATCCAGACAGCATCTCAGGACGTCTGAGACACACACGCGACTATACATCGGAAGGCGGATGGACTTTCCTCCGGGAGGAGGTGGAAATAGGTGAGGGCTCTCCGACCCCGACGGGCAGCCTGGTACCCGCAAGCGGCTTTCTTCCAACGGACGCCCCCAGAGGATCCACGCACGTCTAGGGCAGGAGCGAGAACACAACAGAGGAGCGACGCTGGAAACAGGTGACCAGAACCCTACCTAAACCCCCTGCAATTACTCCTAAACGCAGAGGGAAACTTTGGAGTTGCACACCTGAGCCCGCGGGGAGAGTCTCTCCCCGCCATTGGCTGGGGGATCCAGCCTGGTGCTCGGGGCGCCCGGAGGGTCCCAGAGAGAGACACGGAGGGCACGGAGATCTCCCAGCTGCCGTTGCCCGCCC